>NC_139219.1:195240365-195287865 GCF_055691185.1 Crinia signifera
ATTAGTCTGCACAAGAAGTACACACATCGATATCGCCCTGCGAGTGTACTTTTTACCTTAGCAAATGTATAGAGAAACCATGACCAGGAAAAAAGCACAATATCTGAGGGTGGCTGGACAGAGAGCAGCTCACATTCCTAATAACATAATTGGTCACGTTGGAAAATGTAGTCACAAGTTGACCACTATTAGCCTGTACATGCAGTCATCTTCTGATCACACATGCCTCAGTAACGCTGGTACAGAAAGAACTGAACATGTAAAAACATTTAGTTCAAGGCCTATTAACATGTCCATTTCAAAGTCAGAATAAAAAAAAGGCAGCAGCACTATTGTTGTACAACTTAAAAGCAAAATCCATTCCACTAAATATCCCAGGTTACAATTTAGTGACATTTAAAAAAGGCTTAAAAAAAAAAAAAAAAAAATAGCAATAATACACCAAAACAGGATGGTCATTAACTTATACATTTTCAGATGCTTTCAGTAATGCATTCAATTATATGCAGTTATATGCATTCTGCATATTCGGAGACACAAAGATAGCAAGAGAAATATAAAAAGCCTATAAAGTTTTAGCTGAACATACAAAACCCTAACACAATAGACCATTTAATTTAGCATTTTTAGTTTATTGTCAATGGTACCATAAATTTAGTAGTATATGATATTTGTGTGCTCAAATTTGTAACTGACCATTAGAACGCGCTCATCATTTTACAACAGCTCATCAAACCAAGCACAATAACTTTCAGTGGAGTTAAGATAAAAATCTTTAACGGAGACAAAGTCATTGGGCCGTAAACAATGCGGCCGGTGAGGGGGTTAAGCAGCGGGGATCACTGAAAACAAGCTCCCCTTGCTGATTAACCCCGCGCCGGCCGCTCACCGTATTCAATGTTCCGGGGGAACCCTCGCTGTCAGATGACCATGAGGATTACCCCAAACAGCGAGGCTCGTGGCTAATACAGGGAGCCCCCTGCATTAAGCCGCGAGCCTTGCTGTTTTAGTGGCCGCACACGCCTGTTCCCCGTCACTGTTAAAAACCCAGCAAGGTGGAAACGACGTGTGCAAGGGGGTCTGTTGAATACTGGCCGGGCAAGCTGTGATAGCGAGCAGTCAGCAATGCTCGCAAAAACCATTGATATATAGCCCAACTAGAATAAGGATGTACATCAGTATATTGCTAATAAGTCTACTGGAGTCCCACACTAAAGCTAGTTATACGTTACATATTAACCTATTCTTGTTAACTATATGCATGATAACAGTATTGTTAACAATATTTCCATGCATATCAGCTAACGTGTATGCATCATATCATTGGTGGTGAGTGATTCCAAGGGTCATTAACGCCCCCTCCATCATCTGTACATGCTGTTAAATCTTGACTATATCAACACCTCTGGAAGAAACGATGCTACCGTTTGCAACCTGTTGGTTTAATATTCCTTGTTGACTAGTGTTATAGAATTGTGTATATTATTACTTCTTTTACTGACCGCTGCACACGGTATTACTTGATTTTCTTCCAAAACTTTCAGTGGAGATCAAACTGCTTTCTGAGCAGACATTTCCAAGCGTGCAATACGTGGGGGTAGAGGGCGCATTAATCCTCAAAGGAATCCTTAAGCTTATATTGTACTTTACTTGACACTCATGAACATAAATCTACTTTACCTGTAATAATTACCTAATATATCAACAGAAACTAAAAATAACAATGACTGGGACATAGGCAGGTGTTCATTAACATATTAAATAACCTATTTTCTATTGGGAAGCTTTCCAATTACCAATGTGGAGACAAATTAACTACTGGTGGGAATTTATCTGTTGTCTGTTAATTAATGTAAGAGATGGAATGAATGACATCACTTGTCACCCTTGTACTCTGAAGGCAGTTTAGAATTCCTTGTTGCTCAATGATTTATATGACCAATTTTCTGCATAAAGTGATGTTCTGTACCATCAGTGAGGACTGGTAATTTCTGTTATCAGTTTGTGCAATTGGTATAAACTACACGTTTCATATCCCAACAGTGACATACAGATACCACAACTCAAAGTGACAATGAGCAGACTATTAAGAGTAGGGGATATTAATAAGGAAAAGTGACATCCTGATTCCGTAATCCATAGAGAAACGGAAAATAAAGGATCCAGGAAGAGAGGTTCATCCATGATCAGAAAGGGGGTGGAGAATTGGACTCTGAGTTGGGAGGGGGACTGACAGAGAGCTGTGGTCACTGGAGAAAATAAACATTAAACTCCTAAACTCCATGAAAGTGTGGCAGTACAAGTGCCCGGTAAAGGATCCGGGCAGGTAAGGCGGTGTCTCTGTAGCAGCTACACATTACACAAACCCTACAGTACACCGGCAACGGGGGATAATGCTACAGGGAGCAGAGGTAGAGCAAAGATCACTCATCAGCCCATACTCCATCCCCGTGTACAGGAGCACTTACTCACCCTATACTCTGCCGGGGACACACGGACACAGCGAGAAAGGGAGCCCGCTTCCTCTCTGACCCCCGGAGCACTGCACAGCCCAGCCAGTAGCAGCAGCGGTGGCAGCTCCAGCTCACCCTCACCGCCCAGCAGCCAGTACCGGAGCACAGCAGCCACCGCTGACGTCAGCATCAGCCGGGCCCAGCCCTCCTCCATGGCCGGGAGAGAAGGAGGAGCACCTGGACAGGGAATGACAGCAGCACCCTGACCTCACCCTGTGGCATCAGTCACACCTTGTCTGCATGGCTACTCCCATGTACAAGGCTGTCATTAGCTTCTGTTATGTAACAAGTGGCTCTGCATATGGATTTATCAGGCTGCATTTACTAGTGACACAATTATGTGTACAGGCCTCAGTGTGTCACCAGTATGTACTCACACTGCTGCTCTCATCTACAGTTTGTAGGGCAGGTGTCACAGGTTTAATTATCAGGAATTCGTTATTGTAATAATACTTTCTAGATGTGTCTACAGAAAAGTATAATTGCAGGGTCAAACTCTAAAATTATAAAAAAATCCGGTAAACACATAAATAATGAAGACACCAGTGGTGGAAGAAGGCAATATTGGGTTCCCTGGCCCATACATCCATTATGAGCCTACAATGGCATTGGCACATATGAGTGTATACAGTACTATTTTTCAAGAAAAATAGGTCCAGGAACTCCGGGTCTGGGGGTGGGTCAATTAAATAATCAAATCTATATATAGAGTTTAAGCTTTACAAGCAGGGCCCATATACCTTTTGACTGTCTGTAAATACCCTGTTTGTTGTAGCACTGTCTCCGGTACTTGTTTCCTAGCAGGGCGCCCAGTACGCATTTTGCTTACTGGGCTATTCTCCGTATTAAAATCGTATTGGATTGCACAGCGTGTATAGTGCTGTGCGATGCGATGTCCATATTAAGTGCACAGGAGTGCTTATACAATGAAATATCGCATGGGATCAAAGAGCACCATAGACAAGGTGTGATGCGATATTTCATAGTAGAAGCACCCATGCGATGAGATGTGATGTGTGCTTTACTATGAGATGTCATAGGATGAGATGAGATGTGTGACTAGTATGACATGTGATGGGTGCTTACAATGAAAGCACCTCTGCCATTGTTTAGCGTCACCTCCAGTATCGACGCCACCCCTAAGCGTGGCGAGCGCAGCAGAATGCGTCCTCCTACCTTTTCATACCCCCACTATCCACGTCGCCATGGAGTTGATTTGGTACTTGTGTAGTTTCACGGCGCCATGCTACACAAGTACCGTTGTTTTTATATAGTGTGGCGAGCGCAGCGAGCCACCGAGTCTGAAGCGTGGCGAGCCCCACAAGGGGATGCGGATTACTTTACATGTATTCCGTGTCCCCTCACGGGGCTCGGAGGCTCGCTGCGCTCACCACACTATATAAAATCAACTCCTCACCAACGTGGATAGTGGGGGTATGAAAAGGTCAGAGGACGAGTTCCGCCGCTGCTCGCCACGCTTCGGGGTGGCGTGGATAGTGGTGGTGTTTTAGGAACACATTCACACCTGCAAAATCATACAGCTGACACAGTAATGACGACACGTGTTAACTAAGAACTGTAATTTACTTAAATAATTTCATTGAAGAAGCATAAATAATTAAGAACATTGATTACAATAATTAATGAGAATAATAAGAATATATGAACTTTAAAAACAACAACATTAATGCTTAAAAATCAAGAAATAAAACCACACTTGGGCCCTTATTCTGATCAGTGCGGCCAGAGCCGATTATGCGGCCAGGACCATGCGTGCGAAACCCCGCCTTCCATACGGATCGCCAACTCCGTCCGTATGCGGTAAGAAGCTGGCCGAACGGACCGCACGTGTATTTTTCACGGAATACGCCTCCTCCATCTAAGGGAACCTCCCCCATCATTCGATGGTCGCAGACCATCGAATGCAGGACCGAGTGCTCCACCAGCACCCGCAACCTCAGACCACACGGGCATTTTTCAGTGCAAAAGCAGGGATCTGGGCGGGCAGCTGACATCCGGCGATGTCATATGTCCGCCCCCTACACGTGCGTCACGGCCGCATTACCATACGTACGCCCAGCGTTTTCATGGGAACTCCCATGAAACGCGGGGCGTATGCATATGGTAATGAGCCCAAATAGCCCTTCACGCCCCTCTCCACCCCCTGTTCGGAGTGTTCACATATCATGCGGGATTTGGCCGTACGCCCCGCTCGCACATGCGCAGAGACGCCTCTGCATATGCGCAGACACAAAACATCGGCGGCCCGAACGCACGCGGATATATCCGCACCGATCAGAATAAGGGCCCTGATTATCCTTGGGGAGGAGCTTAAGTTCTTGGAGTATGCGGTGGAATGGGTCATCAGCTCCCAATGTCTTTCTCCACCAAACATCGGCTGTTCGACCGCACTAGGAGCCATCCGACTCAATCAGAATAAGGGCCATAATGTCAATATTATGTACAATATCGTTATTAAGACCATTCTTATATGTACACAAGGAATATATAACATTGTGAATGACAACAAAATATGCCATACAGGTTGAGTATCCCTTTATCCAGATGTCTGTTATCCAAATTATTCGGAAAGCCATAGTTTCCGGAATGTACTTTTTTGTTCTAAAAGCATTACTGGGGTCACCTGTAACTGGCACTACTGGTGACATCTGTAACTGGTACTTCTGGGGACATGATATGTAACTGGCACTACTGGGGACATGATTTGTAACTGGGACTACTGGGGACATCGATAACTGGCACTTCTGGGGACATGATACTGTATGTAACTGGCACTAAATATGTGCAAGAAAGTGATTGCTTAGCATTCAAATTCAGTGCCTGAGATAGTACACAAGCTTTGTTTAATGTTTGTTTAATGAAACCTTGTTTCATGCACAAATAAAAATAGAATCGAAAGCTTACCTGAGCTTGAGATTAGATAAGCACCCTGTTTTTGTATGAAGAATTAGTTAGCTGATAGTTTATTGGTGTTTCAGTCAGGGAAAGCTATTGGGTGTGAGGTAGAGCAGCCAGCCAGTAATAGCAGAGCAGGGGGAGGGGCTTAGGAGTTTATTTAAGAGCTGGCTGAGGTAAATTATTCCTCTTGCTGAATTTTCGGATTCCCACCCACCCACCCGAAGTAAGAAAAAAATTTTTGGTGGTGTAAGTTCATGTTGAGGCTTGTAAAGGCTGAGGGCCTGGCAAGTAAGGAGCAAGAGGGTCAAGAGAGATTTGCAAAGGCTTAGGGCCTTGCAAGGAGGGAGAGCAAGGTGAAAAGGAGAAGTGCAAAGGCTTAGGGCCTTGCAGGTAAAGTGTGGAAGGCGGAGAGCATGGCTCCTCGGTTTAAAAGAGATTAGCGTGACAGAAATTGACTAGCATTTCCCTGTGACAGTGGCGAGTCGGTCACTACCTTAGGGGGGACCAGGTCAACATCTGAGGGATGGGCAAAGGCTAGGCCAATTTAGGGGAAATGGAGCTACTCAGTAATGGTCACGCAGGGCGTGGTCGAGGCCACGCCCATTTATTTAGTTATTGCAGAAGCTATTGACGAGGGGCCATGCTGCTTGGCCACTTTTGATTAATTAATTCAATCCAGCCATTCGATTTAATAAATTCTGGCTGTGAGCTTAATTTTCCAATTTATACAGTTGTCTGAGTCATTATTTATTGTCTACGAGTCCAGTTATTTGTGTCCGAGTCTTTATTTCAATTGCGTCGTTTTCTGAGTAATAAAACATATGGGTGACTTATATATTTGTGTATAGTTCATGTGTTTGATGTGTTTATACAACATAAATGAATTTTTTGCTCACACATGGGTTCCATCCTCAAGAAACCTCATTGAAATATAAAAATATTCCGAAATACAGAATAATTGGTAATCCAATTCTGGTCCAAAGCATTCTGGAAAAGGGATATGCTTCATTCGCAGACGGAAGATTCAGGGGCGGAGCTGACATCATCAGTCCTCCCTTCCAATACGGGATCCACCTGCATTTTCCCTGATACTCCATGTTAACGGACGAGGCCGCCATCAAACACCGGCCATCTGTCAATCATATTGCGTACAGCCAGCAATCTGAACTGTTGCTGGCTTTCAACACCCAGTGGCCTTCATTATGTGCACTACGTGCGCATACATGACCATTTGATAATCATCAGGCTGCGAATTTGCAGCCCTGTAAACAGGCCTGAATCAGACCCAGTGTGTACGCCAATTTAGTGTGGGGCTGGGGTACCATGAACGTTATAACTTTGAAGGGGCATGAACGTTTTATATTTTTCTGTATTTTCATTGATCAGCTCACTACCAGTATTCCCAGGATTGAGAATTATTTAAATCCCAGGTGAGACAGGATTCATCATACTTGCCTACCCTCTCGTATTGCCGGGAGGCTCCCAAATATCGGATGGCCCTCCCAACTCTCCAGAAAGTTGGGCAAGTCTCCCACACCCCCCTGGATCCTGCATTCCCCACCTCCACCACCACACCACAGTGTAAGACCGAGGGTGACCGAATGACGTGTTTTGCACTGAATTGCGTCATTGTAGCCCAACCCCTGTTATACTGTGCCTGTTTTTATGATTCTGTATAGAAGGGGCAGAGCCACAATGATATGTCTGTGCGACCACGTCCACCAACCAGCCAACCATGCTGCCCCCTCCCGGAGAAGGTGGCACAAAAATCAGCATGCATGCCTAATATCCCGGCCTCACTCAACATATATAAAATAAAATAAGGCTATAGCACTGAGTCTATTTAACAACCACCTATTAACAGCAATACAATGTCCCATTTAGGGGAAATCCTTCCAGATGTTTTGCAAATGAAGAAAGCTCGTACTGCATATATACCATATCAACATATGTAGAATAGAATCAGAATATACTAGCATTGAGGGCCTGATTCAGCATGGAGCAGCAGACAGGAAGCCTGCATTTGTGGGTGGTGACCTGTCATTTTCTAGGTTTGCCTGAAAAGCATGTCCGGGCGTTTTTTTAAAGAGGGTCTGTGACATCAGCAATGTCCATTTCAACCTTTTGATGACAGCTTTCTCCCTTTCTCAGTCACAGATTAGTGGAAACCTCGGATCTACTCAGAAAAGCAGACCTACAGACAGCAAAAACTTGCTTACGGATTTGGGAATGGATCACGATTTGCATTACATTCATAATTCTCTCTAATATATTAGGCTAATTACTATGTATTCGTTTTTAATTATGAATTATGTAGTAACGTGTTTATATGCATTTTTTAAGAAAAAATTATTTTATGTGTATGCTATAATAAGTAATGTGCAGTCTTATAATGTGAAAACTGGTGAGCGGTGAATACAAGTGCTAATGATTAGGAGAAAGCGATACAGAGGGTTGATAGTATAAAAGAGGTTACTGGGTGATGCTAGGCCAGCCCTCTGACGAAGTCCTGAGTGATGAAACGCATAGCACCATGGCCTAGCGTGATCAGTGTGATTACCGCACTATGGATACCAGGGAGGAGTGTAACCGGCTCTGATGCTAAAAGTGCTAAGCACGTGTTTTTTGCTGGTTCGATTGCGGTGATTAGAGCCGCATGTTGCGGTACGTGGTCCAATTTCTCTCTATGGCCCTTATTCAGATCTGATCGCAGTACAAATTTGTTCTCAAAATGGGCAAAACCATGTGTACTGCAAGTGGGGCTGATGTAACATGTGCAGAGATTGTAAGCTTGCAGCAGGGCCCTCCTACCTCCAAGTCTGTCTGTTGTTATCCAGTTTGTTTTATCACTGTTTACAATTGTAAAGCTCAACAGATTCTGCTGCTCTATATAAGAAACTGTAAATAAATATATATGTCTAGTGTCTGTGAGTCTCCAAAACGCTGCCATCTGCTGGCAGAGAGTAAAACTACATCTCTTTCTCACACATGCACAAACACAGAAGGTAGGAGACCTATACAAAAGGGAAAACCCGTCACTCAGGACTTATGGATGCTGGTGTGATATATATATATCTATATAGTTATATAGTGAAAAAAAGCAGAAGTCACTCTAAGAATAAGTTCAATGCTGCACGGCGGCAGTCAATGTAAAAAACGTGAAGACACTGGTATAGTGCAAAGCCAACGTTTCGGGCGGGTAGCCCTTTATCAAGACATAATAAGTGTACAACCATTACTCACATTTATAGTAGAAAAACTGTCAAATCACTCTGTGCACACCACCACCGTGCTGTCCCCCGGCGGGGAACTGATGACATCATCGGCGCTGCTGCACCGACAGGTTCTGACTCACCGGGGGCGTGTGTCCAACACCGTGTACCTAGTAACCATGGTGACAATGTAAATAAAGGCATAAAGAAAATGAGCCATCATAGCGTATGCTAAGAGACCCTGGTGACAATGTAGATAAAGTCATGAGAACAATCCACCACCGTGTACACCTCGAGTGAGGGGGGTGAAAAAGCAGGGAGACCACGGGCCGGCTCTAAGCAGGGAGCTGCAGTGTGTGAATACTACGGGCAGGTCCCCGTGTCAAGGCTGTGTAAGTAAAGGGGCTTGGCGAGCGGCTGCTGACAGCCCTGTCAGTGATCAGGCAGAAGCGCCAGATCGCTGTAAGGGGTTACCTCTGTGCTGGTTCGCAGCAAAGCTCTGGATGCTGCTACATGTAAGCTGAACGTGTACGGTGTCCGTCCCAGGGCTGGGAGTGCGGCTGCAGACTGCCGTGCAAGGGATGGATCAATGCTGACTGATCGCTGGATCCCTGGTGCCTGGATGACAACACGTTGTGCGTGTGTACATGGTGCTGAACTAAGTGTCTGGAAGGGGACACGCAGTGCGTGTACATGGTGCTGAACGGGGAATAGGATGGGAACACGCAATGCGTGTAACCATGGTGCTGAACGTAGTCTAGCCGTCCAGTGTGCGCCAGCCTTGTCTAGCAATATGGCAAGGCTGAGTGGGCAACTAGGTGAAGAAAGCTGGGCGATGTATAGTGAAAGTCTGTGTGTGGGAAGGTGAGGGTGGGCTGGGTAAGCTGGATGGGTAAAGGTGGGGTAGTGCAGAGAGCGGACCAGAAGATGAGCACAGTGTGTGAATCATGTATCTAAGGATACAATCTATAATAAAGGAGAGGACATGGGGTTGTGAAGGTTAAGCAAAAGGAAAAGGGGGGGGGGGGGGGTTTATAACCCCCCCCCCCCTTTTTCCTTTTGCTTAACCTTCACAACCCCATGTCCTCTCCTTTATTATAGATTGTATCCTTAGATACATGATTCACACACTGTGCTCATCTTCTGGTCCGCTCTCTGCACTACCCCACCTTTACCCATCCAGCTTACCCAGCCCGCCCTCACCTTCCCACACACAGACTTTCACTATACATCGCCCAGCTTTTCTCACCTAGTTGCCCACTCAGCCTTGCCATATTGCTAGACAAGGCTGGCGCACACTGAACGGCTAGACTACGTTCAGCACCATGGTTACACGCATTGCGTGTTCCCATCCTATTCCCCGTTCAGCACCATTTACACGCACTGCGTGTCCCCTTACAGACACTTAGTTCAGCACCATGTACACACGCACAACGTGTTGTCATCCAGGCACCAGGGATCCAGCGATCAGTCAGCATTGATCCATCCCTTGCACGGCAGTCTGCAGCCGCACTCCCAGCCCTGGGACGGACACCGTACACGTTCAGCTTACATGTAGCAGCATCCAGAGCTTTGCTGCGAATCAGCACAGAGGTAACCCCTTACAGCGATCTGGCGCTTCTGCCTGATCACTGACAGGGCTGTCAGCCAGAGCCAGATTAAGGTCTAAATGGGCCTGGAGCTGAAAATTATCAATGGCCTATTATGCACAATAATAAGGGTTGTGGCCAGCACCTAATAATGTGGGGGGCGTGACCAGTGTTCTGTTTGGGTGGTCTGCTCATGGGTGTGTCTGTATTTGTGTAAATGCTTTCAACTAATTATATATGCCTGGAAAAGGCAGGGGGCTGGTATTAGAAAAATGCAGGGAGATATATTGGCGGGTGCCCTCCAAAGGTACACATGCAGAATACCGATGTTCTAAGATACTTGCAGGGTGAGGCAGAATTCCAGTCATAAAAAAAATACTGAAAGCCGAAACTTGGTAGACAACATTTCAGCACCTTTTATGTGGCTACCAAAATTTACCACACCATATACCACTTATACAAATCATGCAACACAATAGTAACCCCCTTATACTGTACTTGCCTCTTACACATTGTGCCACATGGAATGAGCCAAAATTCACACTGACTGAGCCAAAATTCACACTATGGCACACAGATTGAGTCAAAATTCACGTTATGCCACACAGATTAAGTCAAAATACACATTTTGCCACATGGATTGAGCCAAAATACACATTATTATACCAAACAGATTAAGCAATAAAGCACAATATGCCTCATAAATAGGGGCATTGCGCGCTGAAGGCGCGCATTAAAAATTTACACCATAATGCCCATTACATGTTAAGCCAAACACCATATTCTCGATTACGTATTATGCCAAACACCATAATGCCTATGAAAAATGATTCTACTTAAGTGTTGCTTACCAACATGTTCATTGCCAGGGGTTCCATGCTTATTGCCATGTGGGATTACATGCTCATTGCCAAGGGGGAATACATGCTTGCTGTAACTGGGGGATAGCCGCCACCAGGCAGAAATGACAGCCATTGACAGCTGGGCAGAGAGCAGGGGGCTGCCTGGCTGTATTCAGAGCACTGCATGTCCCGGCTATTTGAAATAATACCCCTTTCACACCAGAAAATGCAGGGATTTACCCAGGAATATGGCCCCAAGATCATGCAGGGACATTCCCGGACTCTACCGTTTTACACCAGCCTAGTCCCTGCATTTTTTTGTGTGAGGGGGAGAGAAAACAACCCCCGCCCCCCTTTAAACAACCAGCTACATCTTCGGAACCAACTGACTGATTTACATGTAGGCTTCAAATGATTTTGGTCCCGTGAAACTGGGCCATTTGGTTCCAGAGAAATCTGTCAAACAACATGAACAGCCATGAAATGACATTTCAGAAATTAAAAAAAAAAAAAAATTATTTTACCTGTAATATCTCTAGAACCAATGAACCCATATATACCAGGTATCAGATTGAAGGCCCAGCGATTTGGGTTCGACTGAGATCAACCTCAAGCTTCTGTGATGCTGTAGGGGGAACTGGCAGCCGTTGGAACCAGGTGGAGGTCGGAATTAGCGGGTCCCATGTTATCCTAAGGGGAAAACGTTCCAGGTTTGCCTGTCGGTATCTCCGGTTCCCGGGGGGCTACCGACACGGGGCTGGGCTTGTTGGAAAGCTCTGGCCCTCAGCTACAGAATGGGCCTATTTGGAGAATGGGCCTGGAGCTGTAGCTCCGTCAGCCCCATTGTTAATCCGGCCCTGCTGTCAGCAGCCGCTCGCCAAGCCCCTTTACTTACACAGCCTTGACACGGGGACCTGCCCGTAGTATTCACACACTGCAGCTCCCTGCTTAGAGCCGGCCCGTGGTCTCCCTGCTTTTTCACCCCCCTCACTCGAGGTGTACACGGTGGTGGATTGTTCTCATGACTTTATCTACATTGTCACCAGGGTCTCTTAGCATACGCTATGATGGCTCATTTTCTTTATGCCTTTATTTACATTGTCACCATGGTTACTAGGTACACGGTGTTGGACACACGCCCCCGGTGAGTCAGAACCTGTCGGTGCAGCAGCGCCGATGATGTCATCAGTTCCCCGCCGGGGGCCAGCACGGTGGTGGTGTGCACAGAGTGATTTGACAGTTTTTCTACTATAAATGTGAGTAATGGTTGTACACTTATTATGTCTTGATAAAGGGCTACCCGCCCGAAACGTTGGCTTTGCACTATACCAGTGTCTTCACGTTTTTTACATTGACTGCCGCCGTGCAGCATTGAACTTATTCTTAGAGTGACTTCTGCTTTTTTTCACTACATTTCTCCTTGTGAGATAGAAGCGCACCTAAGTTGCTGAATTACATCAGCCTGAGTGCCGGACCCCTTGCTTTTATATATAGTTATATAGATATATATACATACCAACATGACCCTCTCCAGGAGGGACACAATCCTCTGTTTCTTATCAATCAACCTGTTTTGAAACATATGATGGAGGGAAGTCCAGGAACAGAGCATTGTGTCCCTCCTGGAGTGGGTCATGTTGGGAGGAATGTATAAATAAATATATATAAATAAATATAAATATAAATATATATATATATATATATATATATATATATATATAGTGTATATAAACACACAAATGTCATAGATTTCGATATTTGTATTAACATAATTCCTCGTGCCACATGCAATTGATAAAAGTGGTAGCTTCTGTTTTCTTCCTTCATTAATTGTGTTTGCTTTTCGCTTGTCATTGTAGTCCATGTATTCAATATGTGGTGTCATATTTCAGAGAAGAAGCTCTCTTGAAGACAAGTCCACTGGGAATGGTGGTTGCCTGAGGCAGGAAATGAGTACCAGAGCAAAGTTTAAAAAACAAAAGTAGATTTTATTTAAAAAGAAAATCGAAAACATTTTTAATTAGTTCCAGTTGTCTTAATGTTGGTGCTGGGAGCATCAAGTTTATCTCTGATTCACAAACAGCTCCAAGGATATTTACTGTAGTGTCTAACACATCTAATTAATAAACACATCATATGTGAGGTGTCAGAAATAGCATTTTACTTTTATAGGTTTAAAATTATATTGCATTTTTAAACAAATACCTTCACAGCGTATATAAAAGTTTTTTTTTTAATTGATCATATGTGCATTGTGCTGAACTAGAAAACGGAAAATATATTTACAGCAACCAATCACATCCTTTGCTGTTGATAAGTAAATGAGAGCAATTCAATACTTGTTGCTACAGAGTTGGTAATGGAAGCAGTGTTGGACATGTAGTAGTATCCCATGCTTATGGCTGTGACCAGTTACCAAGGGGTGAGACTACTCCACTCCCAAGAAGACTTTACAGTCACAGACATTGGAAATCATGTACAATGGTACTTGAAAATTTGTGCACCCTTCATAAATTTCTATATTTCTGCTGAAATTTGGCCTAAAACTACAGTACCTCCTACAACTACCTACCATGTTCACACAAGTCCTAAAAGTAGATAAAGAGAACCAAATCAAACAAATGAAACAAAAAAAATGGAGACATGCTAATTTTTTTATTTTATTGTGCAAAATGATCCAATATCGTCAGTGGCAAAAGTATGCGAATCTCTAGGCTAAATATTTTGATAATGAAATTAGAATTAGGTATTTTCAGTCTATGGGATGACAATCAGGTGTGAGCGAACAAATTGTCTTTTTAAAAGAACAGGGATCAATCAAACTCTGATGTTGACAACATATGTTTGTGGAAGTGTATCATGCCACAAATAAAGGAGATTTCTGAGTTTCTGTTGCTCATCAGGCTGGAGCGCACTGTCTGTAACCTGGCATTAGAGGAAGCGGTGGGGCCCTTGGGCAGTGGTACCCAGTGTTAGGACTCGGGAACCCGTGGGTGCACGGACCGGCACTCGGAGGAACTGCCATCTGACTGCCTAGCAACCGGGGACGCTAGGCAGTGAGGCTAATACTCCTGGCTGTTACTATGCAGCCAGGACGCTGTCATATTCGTGCCCAGCCAGGTGCCGGCTTATTCTCATTAGGGGCTGGTCGGCTGGCTGCCCTGTCATTGGTCCAGATCCTCCTCCTATTTGTGTGAGCCTGCTGATCGTGGGAACACCTTGGGATTACCATCTTCATTCTTCTACCCGGTGTTGTGATTAGCCCGAGGCTGCAATTAGGTTGTTTTACTTGCATGTCAGTTGCCCAAGCGGAGGTTGGGCATTATTCCTCCTTTTGGTTTGTGTGGGGTCAAACCCCTCAAAGTTGTGCAGAGAACAACTTTATTGTTTGCAACAAGATTGCTTGGTTTTGGTTGCGACAGGGTCGCTTGGCTTTGGTTTTGGTTGCGACGGAGTCGCTGTATTTACTTTATCCTTATTTCGCTACACCTGTGTGTACTTATCCGCTTTTCCCATACTTTGTTGTACTTCCGCACTATCTTTTTATAGTTGGGTTTATTAATTTAGTCAGATTATCGTCTTGGACCTATCATTGGTGGTCGTTGTGGACTTGTCCCATCTTAACACCTGGCTGCACCGGAGTTAGGGCGGGCTTAACTCGCCCTTTCAAATGTGGCGGCTACAGGCGAAGCCTAGCATACCGCAGTCCATGGCCACCTGTCATTGAAGGCCAATAGAGTTAGGTTGAGAATAGCAGTACCGTACAGTCAGGGCGACATTCCGGTACCTGAGTTACTCCCTGGATCGTAACACCCAGAAGGGATTTCTCCTGTACCTCTGGTGGCCATTCCAAACCTGATTGGAGAGAGGGGTTACCTGGAGGGTAGCTCATCATGCTGTTTGTGAGTGAAATTCTCATTCAGAAGCCTACAACACTTTAATAAAGAAATGAATAACAGTGCACCCTTTTTATGTGCATAATACAGATGTGTCACGATCACCATAGCTGCTACCCAGTTCCCCTGTGCTGTGCCTAGCCCTAAGACCTATATCTCCTGCCCTGGCACTCACCTCCGCTGCTGTTCCCCATGCTGGTAGTGTGCATGCTCTTGCGCTGTCACCGCCAGGTGACAGTGGTGGTGTGTACTCTTGTGCCATGCGGGGTCTGGGTGGCGTGAGACATTAGCCGCCATGATGGGTCTGTGTCTGGTCAGGCCTCTGGCTGGAAATGCCGGCAGCAGCGCATCCGCGCACAATCACCGCCGGCTGGTTTCTGTCGCCTCCTCTGTCGGCGGCCATCTTTTGGGATCCATCAGCCAATGCTGCGCGACTCCATTCAGTGCTGTCAAACAGCAAGCCAATCACGGCGCAGCTTCCCCTTCAAATACTGACTTGCCGGGCAAGACCGGTAGTCAGTACAATGATGTCTATCCGCACGCATCATTGAACTCTCCTGGCTGTCTGTAGCGTTCACTACAGTTCCTGCGCCTTCTGTGAAGTCATTCTCAACTCCTGCTGATCGTCCCACTGCTATACCTTATCATCACGGAACCCGCTGCTGCCTATACGGACTGGACAAGGATAGCCCCCCAAAGGGGTATTATCTTTCTCCTCAATCCTGACGGTTACTATCTGTGGTCACTACTGGTTCTGCAGCCACGATCCTACTCAGCAAGATCATTTGGACTTCATCATCCAATTCTTCATTCAACCATCCAATTATTCTTACAATCATTCAATCCTCCAATTCTTTATCCAATCATCCAATCTTCATCCAAACATTCAATTCTTCATTCAACCATCCAATTATTCTTTCAATCATTCAATCCTTATCCAATCATCCAAGTCTTCAGCCAATCATCCAATTCTCCATCCAATCATCCAACCCTCATCCAATCATCCAATTCTTCAACCAATCATCCAATACTTCTTTCAACTACCCAATTACCAAGGATCTTAAATCTCTCCAATAAAGTATTGTATATTATTGACTTTATCATATCAGAAACTATAGTTTTACTATTGTGCCATTATTCATATCCTGTATCGCAGTATCTTCATTAAATAAGGTTATACTTTATCTCATTGCTTTACTCCCTTCTGTCGTTGATGCAACAACCTTATATCAAAGCACCCAGCCTCCGTTACACTCCAGCTGGTGCTTCACAAACGTGACAAGATGGGGCCACTCTCTTAGTTTCCGCCAGTGCACCATATCTGTATAGCTGGCAAGCTCTGGCGGATGGGGACTGGCGAGCATCTCACACACAAAGACTCGTGCGCATGTCCCACTGTGGCATATGGTGCAGGACGGCACATGGCGAGAGCTGTGCCAGGAGCTGCTCTGATGAGAGCGTCTCCATCTGTACTCATGATTTGTGTAACTTAAAACATCTTACACAATATCACCCACTTCAGACGGCAGAGGGTTTTCCTGAGTACCCAGAACCTGACAGAATACTGGACGTTTATCTCTCTTTATCACCCTTGCATTTATCTCTTGTTAAAGCTTAATACATCTGCCCCATATTCTGTCTAGACTTCAAGAACATCTAGCAACAAAGTTAGGTACAGAATAGTATAACACACACATGGAAGGAGTGGATATCATGGATAAGTGGGTGCTAATCTACCAACACAGATGCAAAAACAGGAGATGGTGCATTTTGGGTGTTCTTTTACGTTCTTGGCTACAATATGGATGTTACATAGCTACTGTGTTGAATGTCTTGATTCAATAACATGATTCAGTTGGGGTTTAAAGCATCCATTCCTTAAGTGATCAGTGCTGGTTCTATGGAGCAATGTTTAAAGACCAAGTTAGACTCAACCTCCATTGAAACACATGACTATGTCAAAGGCCTTCCCTGAAATGAGGTTAGGTTTGGGAAATCACTGGCCAAAGCTTAGGTCTACAAAATATGCTAGCAGGTGCCACAATACAACTTGTACACATAAAACTAAGGGGTTGATCCTATTTACCCTGAAGGGTGCGAGTTGCCGTTCGGTTGCTGTTTTCACGCTGAAAATGGCACATGAATTAACCCTAAAGTTAATAGGATTGACCCCTAAGTACATTTGCATGTAGTGTCTTACACATTTGTGTTTAAAGTGCTTCTCCACTTTCCACAACAAATATAATCAGTTATAATATGTTATAAATATGTTATAATCAGTCACATTCAGTTGTTGAAAAAGGCTAACTTTTAAGGCATAAAGCAAACAGAATACAAATATTTGTGTTATAAATACTGAGGACATGTTTGTTTCTGGGTAAATATATCAATATACAGTATAGGCATAAAAATAGTCTATTTTTAAATAAGAGGATTTTTGAGCAAAAAAAAAAACTACAGTAAGCAATATTATTAGATCATATTGGACCATACCCAACAATCTTTTTTTTTTTCTTTTCAGATAATTAACTGCTCCATGACAATTGACAAATTTTCATGTTGCAGATACATGATGTCCACTTACATGGACATGTGTATAACTTCTCTAATTTTATTTAAATAATTAAAAAATAAAAATATTTTTGCATTTTAATATGTCCTAAAGCAGGGGTTCCCAATCCTTTTTGAATCACGGCACCCTAGAGTATCAGAATTTTTTCACGGCACCCCTAGGCCAAAAAAAAATGTAATTAGATAGGGTTTATATGCAATTCTAAGGGTCAGTTATGTGGTAAAGGGCAGGATTTGCTTCTGTTTGTACACATTTTATGATTGGCAGCCACCAGCACTGGTTTTGCTCATAAATAATTAACCAATAATAATTTGAATTGGTCCTGGACCACCAACTCAGGGCACCCCTGCAAATGTCCCAAGGCACCCCAGGGAGCCACGGCACACAGTTTGGGAACCACTGTCCTAAAGACTAAATTCGTTATTTTTGAAATCTTGCATTAGGTTATCATGATTTATGCATGAAGGGGTTAAATTAATCTTCAGGCTCCATGGATCATTTCAGATCAGGCAGTGAAGTCAATGTAAGATTTTGGAGGGCTCTCTGCAAATACACTATGTCAACATCAAGTCAAACTTGATCAACATACTATCCTCACAGTAATGGTCAAATGAAGAGAAATCTGCTGCAGTACCTCCTACAAACATTGCAAGGATACTAAATATTTGTGGCTTACCACAGAATGGTGTTTTCAGAGAAATAGCCGCAAATGTTAATTGAAGAAATGCATCCCTTAAGGGACATACACACGGGCAATTTCGGACCCATTTCTAAGTGATCTGACGGTACTTGTTTCCTAGCACGGCCACACCGATTTGCATCGGGGTAGTCGTGTCGGAAAAATCGCGTTGCGCATGCGATGCGACCGACGCGATCGACCCGATTTTTACATTGAATCAAATGTGAATAGGGTCCCTGGGACCCTATTTTACATTGGATTCAATGTAAAATATTCCCCAGATCCCCAATTTTACCCCCTCAACGCCACCCCACGATTGACGCCAACCCGAAGCATGGCGAGCGCAGCGAGCCCTTGAGGGGCGGCGGTGCGCGTCCTCAGACCTTTTCATACCCCTACTATCCACGTCGGCGTGGAGTTGAGAATATAAAGTGTGGCGAGCCACCGAGCCCGAAGCGTGGCGAGCGCAGCGCGCCCCGCGAGGGGACGCGTATAACTTCACAGGTATACGCATCCGCTCGCCACACTTCGGGCTCGGTGGCTCGCTGCGCTCGCCACACTTTATATTCTCAACTCCACGCTGACGTGGATAGTAGGGGTATGAAAAGGTCGGAGGACGCGCACCGCCGCCGCTCGCCACGCTTCGGGTTGGCGTCAATCGTGGGGTGACGACGGGGCCATATACAATGTGAAATGGGTCATATTGGCCCATTTCACATTGTTTCCTATGTGAGATGGACTTAATCAAGTCCATCTCATCTTGTGCCATTATAATGGCACAAGACCGACGCGATGCTCCCGATTTCAATGTTAAAAGTATTTTAACATTGAAGCCTATGGCAAAATCACGGGCATCGTGTCGGTCGCGTCGGGGGCCATGTTAATGCACGCGACCGACGCGATGCCCCCGATTTTGCCTTTGCCGGCAAAATGGACCTGATTTCAAAGGAAATCGGGTCCATCGCGGGCATCGTGTACCTTAACTTTAAGGTACACGATGCCCGCGATTGTGGCCGTTCTATGAAACAAGTACCGATCTGACTAGATTAAAAATGGATCGATCTCTGTGTTGTTAATGGCGATTAAATATGACCAAAGAAACAATAAGTGAAAAGCGCAGGTTACGTATTATGTCCGTAACCAGCGTACCCTTTATATCTAGCTACGTGCGAACAAAGTGTAGCGCAGCGTAGCGTACCTTTATAGTGTATTGTACACCAAAGAACCAATACTATATTAAGAGATCCTTTCGCAGTACTCTGACTCTAATCTGCGAATATACCTTTAAGGACAGTGTCCGTAATATACCTTATCGCTATGCGAATAAACAGACACAACCACAGTATAGAAGTAAGGAGATAGGAACTCCGTAAAAAGATGTATTTAAGTCCCTAACGGACAACAGGGGGTTACAGGAATAGAAAATACAGATATAACAAGTGATACAAAAGTCTAACAATGAGTATAATAAACAGGCTCTACTAGGGGAAGAAAATACAGATACAGGATACAATCAGCCAACAATACAATGAGAATAAGTACCGTGAATGCAACCGTTTACCGTCCCATCAAATATGCGCTGCGCAGTCCGGTCGGAGCTCGCTATCGTTCAGGGTTGAACTATAGCCCGGTCGAAGGTCAGGGAAAGGAAGATGTGCCGAAGTGACCAAGGCCGCCCTGGGTCACCTATCTTATAGGGTCAGAAGGGGGAGGTCAAAGGCCATTCCTATTGGTCGGGGGTCGTATGTCAGGTTCTCTGTGATTGGGGGTAAAATGATGCACCTGGTTTGAATAGGTGCAGGGGAGTGAACTTTTGGAGTTCTTTGTTTGTTGGTTTCGTCGTCAGGGGTTGTAAATAGCAGTAGAAACCGGTTACATCTGGATTCCTTTGTTATACCTTTTTCAACAGAAACTGTCCTGGGAATATGGATTATGTCCATAACTATCGGGCCGTGTGTATTGCAAAATATTCGCAATGACCGGAATACTGCGCATAAGAAACGGAACGGAACGGTACTAAACACTATACAGACAGATGTATGCAATGCTAACTAAGCTATGTGTGGCGTTCTAAACCTTTAACTATATTTTATTTAGTGTCAGTATGTTCTTATGAATTTATGTGTAATAGTATGGCTACTCTTCTGGTCCACTTTGTCACACAGACTCGGGTATGGAAACTTTATTTGCGCAACTCTGCGAACCAAAATGGCGGCCATACTATCGTAAAATGGCGTGTATGCAACTCGACTTTAACAGTCCACCCTTTAACAGTAAATATAAAACTGTTACAATACAAAACATTTTAAACAACAATACAGAAATTCATAATCTTAACAGAGAAATTAGGATCCGTGAATTGAACATATAAGGGGAGTAAACCATCTGCTCTTTGGCCGATCCAGGATCATGGATAAACGATGGGCCGCATTTATCGAACAATCTACTCAGGGTGACGAAGGATAATGTACAATTTTTGGGATAAAAATAAAAACAAGGGAGGTTACAACATATACACGTTCACAAATATGGTTTCTTTAAAGGGAGGTGGTTTCGATTCTAGGGTCATATACCAAACCCTGGTCTTCCTCTGCATCTCTCGTTCTTACACTCATGATTTCGGTACGTTTTGTCTTTCCCCGGGTCACCACCTTTAAACATTTGAACAGTAGCACAAAGACTATGATGGCACCACCGATACAGAGAAGGAGTTTTCCTATGTTAGCTATGATTCCTTGCGCCCATTCTCCTAAACCGGAGAACCAGTGCATTGGATTCAACCAGGAGGTCCATTCGCTGACTTTGTTACCTAGTTCTGCCAGGCTGATATTGTGTTCCCTTCTAAATTCCCATTTAAGCTGAAGAATCTCATCCATCCGATGATCGATGATTTCTTCTGGGTCTTCAGTATTGTTGGTGATGTATGTACAACATTTCACCCCAAACTGTGTAGAGAGGGTGACACAATATCCTCCTGTCATAGCTGTCAGATAGTTCAACACCATCCGATGTTGGACTAGCTCTCTTTTATACGCTTGTAACTCCTTCCCAGTGTACCTAAAGGTGTCATCATAAATCTCAGTGATGTTATCTACCAAGCTGGCTAATGCTTGGATATACTTAAAATTTATGACTCCTCTGGCGGTATGGGTGATATCTAATGCAATGAGGAGTTGGATACCGAACGACTCGTGTATCATTTCCGAAGCTAGGGGTTCTTTCTTAATTGTTAAATCCCTTTTATGGATTTGATCATAATGGGTATGAGTGTAAGGAGGAGGTACACTTTTGTGTATGCTTACCATTTCATCATGTGTAAGGGTCATCACTTCAGGTAACACTCTACCTAAATAACAAATTCCAACGTAGTTCATGGAGAGCCATTTGTACGCCCTTCTACCACAAATATAATAAACGTCGTCAGGGAGGAAATAAGGGACAGAGTATTTCATGATTTTATCACACATTATCCATAAGAACATTCCTGTCCCCTGCTCCCTGACTTGTTCCTCACAGGTTTCTGGCTGTAGGGTCATATTACAGTAGCCGGCTGATACTCTGCCGGCCATCATTTTACTTTTCTTCACCGTGTAGACATATTTATAGTGTCTCCCATTGGTTCGGATCTTTAACAATAATTCCTTATCAATGGGCTCTCCATCTGGACGCTGGGAGTAAGTTATTGTCTTGTTGTGCCATGTCACTTCCCAAGTACCAATCGTTCTGGAACTCGAGAAGTTCATACATACCAGGGACTTATCCACTTGGTATGGGTGTAATCTAAGACTAGGGGACCTGGTATACAGGTATCTCTTATCCAGTGGCCTCCCTTTATTTAATACGCTTATCTCTGAAATATTAAGCGGGTATGGGACTAGGCCTACACTACTCCTTTTATGTAGCACTTGTGAACACACCCAGCATTCTGTTTGGTTTAAGACCTTACCCACTAGTGAGTGGTAATCACTCAAGGGATGTCGGCCTGTAGTTGCCTTACTTGTCGTCTGACATCGCTGGATGCATTCTTCTTCCATTTTCGGTTGACAATATCTACAGACACAGTACTCACCAGACAATAACCCATCACATAGCCCTTGAACTACGTTTTCCTCATACCTTTTACCTTCTCCTGTTATGGGTAAAGTATCAAGCTGATTTAGGGATTCTACTTCACCCATATCTGGGTCCATTATTACACTGTCAGAACTCCGCTCTGATCGCTCTAGAATGTGGCAGCCACCGAGTATTCTTGAATGAGGAAGAGGAAACAGGAAGAAAACAAAGAAATAGATGTACAACTGTGAACCTGTTGCTTGGAGTCCTTCCATCATCTCTACCAGGATACTTTTATTTGCTCTGCTCTTGGACCTTTTCTCGCTCAGGTTGCTCGACCTTGGCTGCCTTTCAGTCTTCCCGGAACAATGCTTCTAGCGACACTTCTTCTCTTTCGCTCTCTGCACTCGGGAACTCTGGGTTACTGGCTTTCTTGCAGTGGGACGAATGTATCCAAGTCTCTCTCTCTGCGACTTTAATTGATGTAGTGCTGGTCAACAAAACTTGGTACGGTCCTTCCCAACGATCTATCAAACAACCTGAGCGTAAAAAATTTCGGATCATAACAAAGTCTCCTGGTTTAAGATTATGACAATTCTCGGTAGGCATATCAGGTGTTAATAAATTCAGCTCCTTTTGTTGTTTCCTTAGCTGTTTGTTTAGCTTTAGGATATACTGTACAGTTAGCTCATTGTTACACTTGAGATCATCCTGTGGGTCTATCATGACGTGTGGCTGCCGACCAAACAATATCTCGAAGGGGGACAAGTTGAGCGGAGCCCTGGGAGTGGTCCTAATGCTATACAGCACAATAGGCAATGCCTCTGGCCATAACAACCCTGTTTTAGCCATAACTTTACCCAATTTGCTCTTAATAGTACCATTCATTCTCTCAACTTTGGCGCTCGCCTGGGGACGATATGGAGTATGAAGTTTACTATTAATCCCCAGGAGTTTACACATGATTTGGAAGACCTCTCCTGTGAAATGAATGCCTCTGTCACTCTCAATGACCTTTGGGATACCATATCTACAGACAAACTCCTGACATATTTTCTTTGCTGTAAAGGTAGCAGTGTTGGAGGCAGCGGGGAAAGCCTCCACCCAGCTGGAAAACATGTCAACACATAATAATACATATTTCAAATTTCTACAGGGTGGTAACTGTATGAAGTCGATTTGTATTACCTGGAAAGGGCCTTCTGTAGGAGGGATGTGGGATGGCTCTGTTGGGATGGCTTTTCCAACGTTCTTCCTCAAACAGGTGAGGCATGACATTGCCACTCTACCTGCTTGAGAAGCGAACCCTGGTGCACACCAGTAGGCCTTTACCAGCTTGCACATACCTTCCTTCCCAAGATGTGTCAGCCCATGGGCCGCCTCGGCTAGACTAGGAAGGTATGCTCTGGGGGCCACTGGTTTCCCGTGTCCATCTCTCCAAAGTCCGGTGGACTCTTGGCCACATCCCTTCGACTTCCATACTGCTCTTTCCTGTGGGGAACACAAATTCTGCATGTCTATCAGTTTGGATGTGGGTACCATGTTCAGTGTACAGAGGTTTGTAGGATGGGTGGAAATATTTACAGGGCATGCGGCCCTTTTCGCTGCCTCATCAGCGCGGCTGTTACCAAGGGACACCGGGTCCTTCTCTGATGTGTGAGCTTTGCACTTGATAACAGCCACTCTGTCTGGAAGCTGGATAGCTCCCAGAAGTCTTCTAATGTATGTCGCATGCGCCACTGGTGTGCCAGCCGCCGTCATGAAATTTCGGAGGCGCCATAGGGCTCCAAAATCATGTACTACTCCGAAAGCGTATCTGGAGTCGGTATATATGTTAACTGATTTTCCTTTGGCCAGTTCACATGCTCTGGTCAGTGCCACCAGTTCTGCTACTTGTGCTGAGTGAGGTGGTCCCAAGGGTTCAGCTTCCACAATACCTTCTCCATCTACTACCGCGTAGCCTGTGCACAGCTCTCCCGTGTCCGTTTGTCTATGACAGCTACCATCAGTGAATAAGGTTATGTCTACCTCACTTAATGGGCCAGTGGCAAACGCAGGATTTTCAGAAGGGGGTTTCCAGAGGGGCGGAGCAAAGCACGGAAATGGACACTTAGGTGACCCAGTATATGACCAAATGTATATAAATAATAAAAACAAATATATATATATATATATATTTATATATAGTAGATTCGAGGAACCGCACTCCATCCATTTCTTGCAGACAACTTTGCGGTGCTCCGCTCTAAAGGAAACAATGTCCCAAATATAGCAATTTTTGTGGAAGCAGGCACTCACCATATACACCAAAGTAGTTGAGACAAGGATTTATTTCATGGTAATGGTCGACGTTTCGGTCCTCACAGGGACCTTTGTCAAGACACAAATCTGTAACATCAAGGACCAGGAACACCAGGCAGTGTCAGGCACTGCCTGGTGTTCCTGGTCCTTGATGTTACAGATTTGTGTCTTGACAAAGGTCCCTGTGAGGACCGAAACGTCGACCATTACCATGAAATAAATCCTTGTCTCAACTACTTTGGTGTCTATGGTGAGTGCCTGCTTCCACAAAAATTGCTATATATATATATATATATATATATATAAATAAATATATATATATATATATATATATATACACAGGGGCATCAACAGCAGTGTAGGCCCCTGGGCATAGCAATGTATTGGGGCCCCTAGCGATCCTCCAGCGGTAAGGGTGGGGGAAGCTTTGATGTCCCACAGGTGGTAGGGGGTATTATATCAACTGCTCAGCATGTAGGGCCTGGATCAGTAATTTCCACTAATTACCCCTTTACTGCACAGATGGTGGGAGATGGGGTGGGAGAAGGGGGCATTGGGCTGAATGAAGGGGCCCTGATACATAACTTCCAGGGTGGTAGAGGATGTTTCATATGCAGAGGAGGGGTGTATAGTGGAGTGGGCTTATTATTCATAATTTTCTGGTGGGAGGACAGCTTGCTTGACTGCAGATATCTCCAGTTCCCGGAAATAGATTTCTTAGATTGTAATGGAATTAAAAACTACAGAATCCCACCTACCAAATGGTAATGGGGACTAGGGGATCAGAGTTCAGGAGGCAGAGCAATCTGCCAAGGAGTATAAAAAACTACATACCAGGTGTGTGGAGCTGGAGCAGTAACCAGCTGCTGGAAGGCTGATATCTCTGGTTCTGGGAACAGTAGAGACAAGCTACTTGTGTCCATCAAAGGGGGAGAGTCCCAGCTTTTGGAATATACCCTCAGAAAAACTCTAAGCCAGACATAACCTGAAATATCTGAGGGGAAGGGCTATTAACAGGCTTGGATGGGGCCCACTGCTTTGAAGTGATATATCTCCGGTTCCCAAGGGCCGATTTTTAAAATTCTTGTACCCATGGAAAGAGGGGACCCTCAGCTTTCAGCCTAGGGCCCTTAGACTTCTGGGGGGGTTTCTGGGTACTCGTAAACCCCCCCTGCGTGCGCTACTGTGGGCTGTCGCTTATGTCAGGACGTGCTGTAAAGGTCTGATTCAAGTAGGTCATGCAATCATGCTTGTCCTCACCCTCACTAAACTCTGCTTTACCATATTCAGCAACATTCCCATCACCCTCCACCCTTTGTGCCTTGGAGGGCACATGAGGAAGGAATGTGGCTGGGTTTAGTGTGTTGCATCTTTTGATGGTAATATTTACTGGGGCCATCAGCGCCAGTTCCCACTTGGTGAACCGTGCTGAGGACACATGACGTGTTTGGGCAGAATTTAGGAGGGCAGAGACAGCATGGGGAGCATGAACAGTTAAATCGTGTCCTAACACCACATCCTCACTCTTGTTTACTAGTTGTGCTATTGCGGCCACACTTCGTAAGCAAGTTGGGAGTGAGCGTGCTACTGTGTCCAGCTGGCCACTGTAGTACGCTACTGGTCGGTTGGCATCACCATGTTTTTGTACAAGTACTCCTGCCGCACACCCAGCTGATTCAGTTCCGTACAGTTCAAAGGGTTTCCCATAATCTGGCATTCCCAATGCTGGGGCCTTTGTTAGGCTCACCTTTAGTTCCTCGAAAGCCAGCTCAGATTCCTCAGTATGAGAGACCCGGTCTGGCTTAGTTGAGGAAACCATCTCTTGTAGTGGTAGTGCCAGAATAGAGAATCCTGGGATCCAATTGCGACAGTATCCACACATGCCTAGGAATGTACGGATCTGGTGCTGGGTCTGTGGCAGTGCCATGTTTCGAATCGCTTGGATTCGGTCGTCGGTGAGGTGTCTCAGCCCTTGGGTAAGGCAGTGGCCCAGATACTTAACCCTGGTCTGGCATAATTGTAGCTTATCCTTTGATACATTATGTCCTGTCTCTGAGAGATGCATCAGCAGCTGTCTAGTGTCATCCACTGATGACTCCAGTGACTCAGAACACAACAATAAGTCATCGACATATTGTATAAGTATCGAACCACTCATGGGTTGAAAGGATTGCAAACAATCATGCAAGGCCTGGGAGAAGATGCTGGGGCTGTCTATGAATCCCTGGGGGAGTCGTGTCCAGGTATACTGTACTCCTCTGTAGGTAAAGGCGAACAGATACTGGCTGTCAGGGTGCAAAGGGACAGAGAAAAACACAGAACACAAGTCAATGACTGTGAAATGAGTACAGTGAGGTGGTATTTGCATTAGGATGACAGCTGGGTTTGGCACTACGGGGAATTGGCTCTCAACTACTTTGTTTACCCCTCTTAAATCCTGCACTAGTCTGTAGCCCCTCCCCCCGCTCTTTTTCACAAGAAAGATGGGACTATTGGCCGTGCTGGAAGTTCTAACTAGGATTTCCTGTTGGAGCAATCGCTGGATCACAGGGTATACTCCTAGTTCAACTTCAGGTTTTAAAGGGTATTGCGGTATTTTTGGGGCTATCCTGCCTTCTTTTAAGCGGATCTCTACTGGAGCTACATTTGCCATCAGCCCAGCATCCTGTCCATCTTTAGTCCAAAGGGAACTCGGTATTTGTGCTGTAATTTCAGCTACCCTAGATGGATTTGACTCTATAACAGTGGAATACAACATTAGCCTCTGAGGACTGTCCAGCATATCTTGTACTTCTTGTGTAAGATTTCTAGGTGTGTCCAGGAATACCCCATCGGGGTGCAATAGATGACACATCCCATTTTACATCGTAAATCTCTACCCAGGAGGTTAGTCGGGGCCGCTGCAGCCAACAGAAAAGAGTGTTTGGTATGCAGAGGCCCGATTGTAACTTCTGCTGGTTTCGTCAGTGGGTAATGTTGTATTTTTCCTGTTACCCCAATTGCTGCTACTGATTGGTCGGTGAAACCCAAGTGAAGGGGAGTGTTGAGAACAGATCTGGCCGCCCCTGTATTAACCAAAAAGGTTTGCCTTACTCCAGCTATATCAACCTTCACCTGAGGTTCCTCTCTAAGGTGTTGTGTTAGTCTAACTGGCTGTAGGATACAGGTATGACCTGTTTCCTATTGTCTTACCTGGGTTGCACTTAGTACAGTGTCAGCCATCAAATGGGGAGGAGGCATGTTGCGTGACCTGTCTGTCTCCTCCCATTGTCTAGGGGCTGGGTATCTCTGTGTCTCACCTTGGTGAGATTCCCATTCTCGCCTATGTGTTTTGTAACTCCTGGGGTTTCCTGACTTACATTGTGCTGAGTAGTGTCCTTCCCTATTGCAGTTGTAGCAAATAATTTGCTTTCTAACTGTGTCTCTGGTGTTTCGTTGGTTTGCAGCTTTATTTGGGACATTTGAAAAAGCTTGGATGCTAACCGCCATTAATTTTTCGGTTTGCATCTCTCTGTTTTTTTATATGTTTTTGTCATGGTCTACAGCAGATTCCCGTGGAGCATCTACTGTCATTCCTCGCCAATTTGGGAACGATGTCTGGACCCTGGTCCTTAATTTCTCTCTCAGCCCCTTCACTAACACAGAGACAACCATCTCCCTCAGGTGTGGGTTATCCTTAGGATCGGCGACACCAGTGTGTTTTGATACCGTCAGCAAACCCCGGTTGAAATATTCGCTAGCTAATTCACCATCTTTTTGTCTGATAGTGAATATCTTGCTATATTCCACTGCTGCAGGAAAATACACTCCCAACTGCAAGTTGATTAGGCGTATATTTTCCTGGTTGATCTCATCATTTATCTCCTTGTCTACTTTCAATCCACTATCCTGAATGAATTTCGGGATATCGATGTGAGTAGGGAGACAGGCCCTCAACATGATTCTCCAATCCTTGTTGGTGGGTTCATCAGAGTTTCCCAGATCCCTTACAAATTTCTGACATAATGTCAGATCTTTCCTAGGATCAGGGAAATCTGAAATGATGGACCGCAGTTCTAACCATGTCCATGGGTTTAGCATGGTCATCTTTCTGGTAGGTATCACACCCTCTCTGTCTGCCTTACCATAGGGGACCTCCAGTGTGCGTACAGGGTATGTTTGTACCACATCCGCATTACTGGGTCCTGGTGCGGGATTGTCTGTGTCTGTGTTGTGTAGTGCTTTCTTACCTGGGTCCAAGACTATGCTGTTGGCATCAGCCGTCTCCTCTTCCTGTGCTGGAGCCCCAGCAGCAGGTTTTGCTGGTTCAGCCTTTCCTTCAATCATATTAATTGCATGGGAGACGGCTAGTGCCAACAGCTGCTCGTTTTCTTCTCGGGTTTCCTTATAAGGGGATAAGACAGGGTACAAGTTAGCAACGGTTACATTATTGCTCATGTCTTGCTTATTAGTTATTAACCCCTTCGGCACATATGGGGGTGGGGGAGCGGTAGCGGCTGCATTCTTATTGTGGCTGATTGCACCTGGCATTGCCAGACATTTGATTCCCCATTGTTCCTGTCCTTCCTTCTGCCACAATTTAAGAATTTCTATGTGCTTCACTCTCTTCTTACGACTGGAGAGTAGACATATTTCATCTTTTACTGCCGATAAGATTTCTGGATCAAAGCTACCAACACTGGGAAATTCTAACTTGCTGCCTTGTGTCATCTTTTTCCACTTCTTTTGGTAAACAACTGCTCGTTCACCGTGCTTACAGCACATTATGAAAGCCGCCAACCCTTTGGGTCGACTAGATTCCTCCCTAACTGACTCGGTATCCCTGTGTGACCCGTTATTACCCATAATTACAGGAATAAACGTTCACAGCTAGCAGAAACCGGAGGGCCGTTTATCAGTGAGTCACTCCCAAATCACTCCTTCTCCACAAAATGGCACTATTCCGCAATCAAGCGTGAAGCCCACTATGCAAGGTAATGTACTCAATCACCAAGTCTTTCAACTAGTAGCGAACTACTAGCCAACTTGCAAGGTGCGGCAGTTTTTCCAGGACACAGCAAAACTTGTTTTTCCTGTACCCCCAAAAACTGGTATTTCTAAAGCAGCTGATCGGATCACGGGGTTCCGATTTAGCTTCTTGTACCCTCCCAGTGGATCAAAATAGGTAGTTCCACGGAAGGGGCAGTTCCTATGGGCACGTTGTCACGTGCACCCTGGTCCTACACTGGACTGTCCTACACTGGACTACACTGCGCTTGAGTCGTGCCGTCACACACCCGTTCGCCTCAGTTTTGTTTCACACTGGGCGCTAGTTACACCTTGGTCTTATGCTTATACTTGAAATATTTCTGTACAGAAAATCTTCCCAGGCTGGTAGCTTCTCACTAGGGCCCTTATTCTGATCGGTGCGGATATTCCCGCATTCTTACGGAGCGGTCCGCACGCCACGGTGTTTTGCCGCGTGCGGCCATCGTCCGTAGAAACGCCCACGTGTCCTCCGCATTCGGACGGACTCACTCTTTAAGAACAGGGCGTGTTTACGGACGACATACAAACCATGCGTGTGCGGGAGAAACACTCCGATTCTGCACGGTATTACAGAGTATTACAGAGTATGCTCGGAAATACCGCATCCGACCGGGAGCCAAGCGGTGCTACCGCCCGTAAGCGGAGTATTTACGCCAAACAACCCACTATTAAGTATCTTCTGCAAGACATCACATGACCCACTTATTCAATTACCTATCCTCATAAAAAACTGCTTATTTGGAATTGGAATCAATTAGATGCCAATATATCCTTACAAGCATGCCTAACACATGCATTGCACACATTAACCCTTACAGCAATTTAAGTGCAATGGTTTGTATTAGACCCTGTGTAAAAGATTATAAACAATCTACACATATACTGTTTAATGTGCAAAGAAAACCAACAACTGTGAACTTGCATAAACAATTTATTCGAAAACACAATGAACATATAAATAAAAACATCTCAAATAATAAATTAAAGCAGCAGATCTCTTAGGTCCTGCAGGTCGGCTAGCAGGAGCCTCAAGTGGTGCTCCGCCCGCAGGAGGGCCCCACGCACCCCCTCATCTGCCGGTGTGGTGTCATCTGTGGGCATGTCAAAGGGGCAAAAATTAGTCATGTTATTCATGCATACATTTCACATACTGCGACATAAATTCCACAAATGCTAGGTGACATGTGTGTGTATATATATATATATATATATATATATATATATATATCTATCTATCTATGTAGAGAGATAGAGACACACATAGATAAATAGATATGACACATACATATATACATACATGCAAACTTATTTACTACATACTGTCTTTTTTTGCCTCTACCCTTTACTCTGCAGAAGACATAACAGTCATAGTGTTTCTTCTCAGTCACAACCCACCCATGACTAACCAATGACAAGCATGTCATGGCCTCCGTCAATAAGAACTTGTCACAATCTGCTCAGTCTAAGTTCAGTGATGGTTCGTGGCATGGGAGTTATGCAAATGTCAGGAATGCACAGTACACATCCTCAAAATCATAATTCTGTCTAAACCAACCTACAATTATGTGACGGCAAAAAAACAATCTGAACTACAGGGGGTGTTTAGGTAGAGGAGGCTCCTGGGACACTGGCAACTTCTGACTCCATTCCAAGGTAGGCCGGCCCATACTCCATTTATAGCATACATCCTAGAGTTTATAAATAACATTCACCAACAATATAGATTCCACTATTTGATGGGTCATAATCTACGATTGCAGCAGGTGAATTTAATCCACAAATGATCCACTCATCCCTTTACTCCAGGATCCTGTTTAACTACAACGGTTATGTGGCAGTCAAAATGGAGCTCCAACCCATCCCACAAACCTGTGTAATTGAGAGGTGTCCTGGATGAAAGGGATGCCTTGGACACCCCATCTAACCCGTACCTGTATCTGTAGCTACCCACTTTGGGGTCTATATGAATAGTATTGGAACACAATTTTTAATCACCAGTGCTACATAACAAATACCAGTACAACTACTTCATGAATGATGCATTATGTAAACATACCGATCTGCTGGGACTCCGGGGCTTGGCACGCCTCCTCCCCCTCTGAATCTGACTCCTCTGGGGCAACCGTGGCCTCCTCAGCCCCCTCCTCCGCCAGCTCCTCTGCCACCATCACCACGTCCACCTCCTCCGCCACAAGCACCTCCTCCTCCACCTCCTCCTCCTCCTCCACCTCCTCCTCCTCCACCTCCTCCTCCACCACCACCACCTCCTCCTCCACCTCCTCCTCCGCCACCAACACCTCCTCCTCTTCCACCTCCTCCACCACCACCTCCTCAGGCACCTCCTCCTCCTCCACCACCTCCACCATCTCCTCCACCATCTCCTCCTCCTCCACTTCCTCCTCCTCCACCCTTTCCGCCACCTCCTCCTCTGGGTGTTGGGCCTCCTCCTGGGCCAGGGCTGCCTCGGCCTCTTCACGGGCCTGTCGGCCTCGGGCTCGTGCTGTGTGGTAGAAAAAAAAATCATGGTCAATGTCGGGTCATTGGGGCACATGTATTAATCCATAACAAGACATACATGGAAGGGTGATAATGATGGCAAACGATGCAGGCAAGTAGCTCCTTACTGTTAATGGACTCAAAAATGAGACATTTAAATTATTATGTGATTGTTAGTAATTTGTTCAAACATTACAACCCTGGCATTTATCAATGTGTAACACATATTAGATCTGGCACATTGTATGCATCAGAATCCTCAATGCTATGTCATTACATATAAAAGCCACATGACTGCATGTTAACCAGGAAGAAGCACACATAACAGTCTATGGACTTTTAAACCCATGGACACCCACTTATCATGAGACACATGTTATTGTTTATATATGCTATGTTGTAAGTGCGAAATTTCATAGCTAAAATACTCACATTCAGCAATTTCGCCCCTGATTTGCTGCAATAGCTGGGGCTGGCGCCTGCGGAGGTCCGACCACCGCCTCTCGAGCTGCCCGAGGGACCTACGCACCCGAGTGCGGGCGTAAATACGGCGCCCTGCCGCAGCATATGCCCTCCGCTTATGGCGGTTAGTTATAAAGGGCCCCGCACGGCCCAGCCTTGTCTCCATGACGGAGACCAGAACCCTCAGCTCCGCATGTGTAAAGGGGTCTGCCCTTCGTGTCTCCGCCATGTTAACAATGGCATCTATCAACCAATCAGGTGGTGGCATTGGTTGATCACAGTTATTTGTGTTAATAACTTTATTGTTCATCTTTACATGAACAGCGTCTCTGCGCCAACACAAATGGTGACAAATTCGCATGCCTTCAAAACAGTAGTGCTGATGTATGGCAATGAACAAATCTGATATATATAAAACACAGTGTGTATGCACTTAGCAAATCCAATGACGCCTGGCTCCGCCAAGCAACGCGTGCTATAGCTTAGCAACGCATAGCTGTAGTTAGCATTACTTACTCTATGCATCTATGTGTATGCGTACATTTATGTGTCAAAGACACATACACATACTTGCAGGTATCCTGAGACCAGCATTATACACCAGCCCTGCCTGCCTGCCTGCCTGCCTGCCTGCCTGCTCCTTGAAATGTTGAAACATGTGAATAAATTCAAATATCATATATATATATATATATATATATATATATATATATATATATATCTGCAAACAAATCATACATCAACACAGGAAAAAATCCCCAACACATTAGAGAATAAATCAATGTACTCACCAGTCATCAGGGATAGTATCAACTACAATAATGAAGATATAACAAACACATAAGATCCCTTGTACAAGGTATAATAATTAGCACCTATATTGAACTTCCCCCAAAACTAAGCACATATGATAAATATCTCCTATTTCTTTGCCATTAGGAGGGCAGGCTGGCTAATTTTAGTTTTGTAACACTGACAACTAACACACTGTACTTATTTGAAGGGCTGATTTTGACTACAATTGGTGTGTTCTGTCAACTCGATAACATGTACCTGAAGTATCTTTGCGCCACAGAGTCCCGCAGCTGGTATCCCCTCCGGCATTCAGGGGCGCGGGATGGGCGCATGGGCGGATCTTGCGGCTCAGATGGTACCTCCCACTCATCAAAGGGTATCTCACGCCGCACAGCAATGTTGTGGAAAAATATACACAGGCCCACGATCCTCGACACCATTTGAGGCGCATATTGTAAGTCACCACCAGTGCGGTGGAGCACTCTAAATCGACCTTTTAAAAGGCCAATTGAGCGCTCCACCACTTGCCTGGTGGCAACATGCGCCCGATTGAATGCCTCCTGTGGGCCCGGTGCTGGGTAGCTGTACGGCGTAAGTAGCCAGGGCGTACATGGGTAACCGGAGTCACCCAGAACCCACGCATCACGGCCTTCCAGCTCTTGTAGTCTTTGCCATATCCCGGTTTGTCGGATGACATGAGAGTCATGGGCACTTCCGGGAAACTTCGAGTTGAAGGCGAGAATTTCCATGGATGGGCCACATACCACCATCACGTTCAGTGAGTGGAACAATTTGCGGTTCCTATATATCTTCTCACTTCGAGATGGAGGCACAAATGGTACATGGGTGCCATCCACAGCCCCTATCACATTAGGGAAGCCAGCAATTTGATGGAAGGCCTGCTGGCTTCTGCGCAGGGTCTCGGTGGCAAATGTCATGGCCATGAAGTGCCCCTTGCGCCTGAACATGGCCGACGTCACACGCCTCAGGATTCGGCAGAAGGCCGGCTGAGATATTCCAGCAAGTACTGCCACTACTTGTTGGAATGATCCTGAGGCGCAGAAATGCAACACCGCCAGCAGCTGTGTGTGAGGCGGAATTGCTGTCGTGATCCCGTGTAGAGGTTCCAGATCGCTCTGAATTAAGGTGAGCAGATCCAGAATGACATGTGGCGGTAACCGGTACCTAGTAAGTACCTCATCATCGGGCATAGCAAACAGAGTCACCCGTGTGCGATAGATTCTAGCACGTCCTGGCCTCCTTGGCCGACGAGTGGGGAGAGCCGCAAGTGCCCTTAGCCTCCTCTCCATGTAGCGCATCATTGCTTCAGCAACCTATAAAGAAATGAACATAAATACTGATGCACCTATGCACATAATGGCCATATCCCACTACAAATAGATTTGTAGCCTTCAATACGTACAATAGATGGCCGCCCCGTGAAATCCCTCAGATCCATTTGACTCTATAATGATGACACAATAATATGATCTCAATACACACCGTCCCAAACACTCAGATAAAGGTGTCAGCATTTTTTGCCGACATCATGTACTATGAGACATTTCAGCTATTGCTGGGACATGTTGTCCTGCAATAGATGAACCCACACAGGTTTAAGACCTGTGAGTGAAATAGTGAACATGTGACATGTTGCAATAATGCTACACGCACTTTGCTGACCCAACAATCTGTAGTCAGTGAGGCAATGGTGCATACATTCATACACTTACATTGTTAATGGATATCATATCTACAAGGAGCATGGAAGAGCTTACCTTAGACCCTGACAAGTCCAGATCTGGAGACAAATGATTCTAGCAGCAAGTCACTATTTATAGGCCTCTCACATGTGTGGTCTATAATAGTAGAGATGAGTATTGCATGACTTGTGGCCTGGATTATCTAAGGGATTGGGCTACTTTTAGCTTGCAATCAAACGCCACAATACCACAGTAGTCATGACTCAAATGTCATGTCATGCTAGCAAATAGCATGTGTATTGTGCAATAGTCACAGGTGTATCAGAAGATTCTATGCAATGTTAGCATTGGTGCCCAGTATTTCATGTAGAACTTTCGCCAGGTTTTACACAATGGAATTTCCGCCACCGTATGCGGCGCGAAAAAACAGCGACGTACGCTCACGCACGGAACGCAGCTGCCGCTGATGTCCGCCAAACAGGATACACAAACAGTATATAAAGGTGTATTAGAAGGTGACCATGTTGTTGCTAACATGTCTGGATCACAACCAGAGGTGGACCCAGATCTGCAGCAACTATTTGACCAGATGGACTCCAGCACCACCTATGTGCCACTGCACATGCGGGCAGTGGGTAATGAGGATGCTGCTGGCCCTTCTACAGCAGGGCAACCTGCACCTGACCATTCTACAGCAGGGCAACCTACACCTGGCCCTTCTGCAGCAGGCCAACCTGCAGCTGGCTCATATGCACCATCAGCAGAATTGATTGGAACACAACCGGGGACTTCACAAGGTAGTACCATGGCCAGCACTTCAAGTGCAGCGACACGTGACAGGGGGCGTGGCCAAGGACGTGGCAAGGGGAGAGCCAGGGCAACAGAGGAACCACCCAAAAAAAATAAGGCATATGAAGCACAGGAGCTTGCCATCCTGGTTCCCCGAGCACGTGATTGGATTGAGTGTCCATCGGAGAAGCTGACACACACACGCAGATGGAAGATTTGGGAACAGATAACGGCAGAGATTAATGAAGTAGCGCCACAAGTTCGTGAGACGGACCATGTGAAGAAGAGGCAAGTTGTTTTGTGATACATGTGCCCAGTAATAGCCAAGTAATGATTGAATTGATGCTTAGATGGATTTTGCAAATGGCCCGTGAGGTTGTTACGATACACATACATTATTGCCATGTTATTTCGGTGACAGTTAGAGTAGGGTGATTGTGAATGTGTATTGTAACGGTGGATATCATAGTTGCATGTAATATTATCTTTCGGACATTAATCACATGTCGTAATATGTAGCACAGAGCAATGGCTGCAACAGCTAACATCTGGAGTGACATGTATTAATATGTCAACTTACATTGCAGGTGGCAGGACTTCAAAACCAACCTGAAGAGGAAGATGACCAAGCGGTGGGAACACAGCCAGACATCTGGGGCCGGGCCCATGCCATCAGGGCTAGAGCTCACCCCCCTGGAGTTGATGGCCGAGAGCTGTATATCAGTTGAGGAGATCAGGGGGGTGAGCACGATGGATAGCGAGGCCCCAGCTGAAGTGTTTGCGTCTTTTCTGGAAGGTAAATATTGGTCATGCCATAAACTTGTGCAAGTAATTATCTTAGAATGTCTCCTAATTGTGTTTATCTTTTTCCACAGACACCCCACCGCTTGGTGACAACTCTGCTCAGGAGGTGGAGGAGTCCGTGCCACCTGGCCCCAGTGGTAGGCCTGTGCAGCAGCAGCCGCCATCGGCCCAAGCCGATTTGGCCGCCTTGGCCCAGATGCTTGGGGACATCAACCAGCAGGGAGACTTGGCATCAGAACGGATGCATAGGACCGAGGAGATCCTGGCGAGCTTGGTCAGCACCCAGCAGGCCATCGCTGCGAGCATGCAGGCCATGGCTGAGTCACATCAGGCCATGGCTGCAAGTGCTCAGGTGCTGGCCGAGCAAGCCACCCGCCAAAATGATCTCCTCCTCCACCATAATGAGCTTATGGTGGAGCTGGTTACCAGCAACAGGGTCCTAATGTCATCCGTTTCTGGTGCATTACCACCGGCAACACTCCCTGCTGGCAGGAGGGGTAGACCAGCCAACCCCTCAACATCATCTGCTCCACCTGGCCCAGCATCTGGCCGTCCCCGAAGAGCTGCTGCACAGGCCAAGGAGCCTACCAAGGCCAAACGTGGTCGCAAATGAACTTGTGGCTGCATTAATCTCCACCGTTATGTGGTCCCAAATCTTCCATTGTGCTGTGTGTGTCAGCTTCTTGTGTCCAATCACGTGCTGAGGGTAACCAGATGAGCCCTTGCTTCATATGTCCTTTTTGGTTCCCCTGTTGCCCTCTTTTGCCTGCCATTAGTGTCAGCTGTACTTGAAGTGATGGCCATGGTACTATCTTGTGAAGTCCCCGGTTGTGTTCCAAATGATTCTGCTGATGGTGCATATGAGCCAGCTGCAGGTTGGCCTGCTGCAGAAGGGCCAGGTGTAGGTTGCCCTGCTGTAGAATGGTCAGGTGCAGGTTGCCCTGCTGTAGAAGGGCCAGCAGCATCCTCATTTCCCACTGGCTGCATGTGCAGTGGCTCATAGGAGGTGCTGGAGTCCATCTGTGTGCAATTATATTTGTTTTGTATTATTATTTATTTTGCTACATTCCTGCCATGTTGTTTCTTTTTTGTATTTTGTATTTTTTGGTCATTGCATCACAGTGGCATTGACTGTGACATGTATAGAAATAAATTTGTTTACTTTACCCAAAAATGTGTGGTTTCATGAGTACATGTCGAATACACATGTGTATTGATAGTATTAATATTCAGTCATGTCCATTGTTAGCAGTTTTTAAGTGTGGGACAAGTACAGCATATGTGGGGGATTACTAAGGTTTCCTTGAAGCAGCAATGTTTTCAATTAAAGCACTGACAAGCGGCCTATTAGTGAGTAATGAGTAAAGGAGTCGATTCTATTGGGTTCAGGTGTTAATGCTTGTAGTCATTAGGCGTACGTTCGCCTACCGCATGAACGAGTGGTGTCCGCAAAGCAATAGTACACTTGTGGACACCGCACATTTCTGCCCTTTTTGATCGCGTGCATTCGGAGTGCTATCCGAATGTACGCCCCCCAACATAAGTGTACTCCCCCGTATCCGCCCATGTTTCCGCCCCGTTTTGCCCACTTTGAAACTACGCCCATGTGTCATTCCGCATGACGCCCATAATACGCCCATATTTCCCGACTGATTGCGGGGAACAGTTTTGGACGGGATTTGGCCGAACTGGTACGGAGTCAAGGCGTGGCACATGCGCGTGGCGTTCTCCAGACGCCGAAAAGACGCGATCCGAAAGTATGCGGTAAAGTCCGCGTCAATCAGAATAAGGGCCTAGATACTTATGCAGGTATAAATCCCTTTTAAATGGCTATAGGAATCTATTAAAATAATGCTTGAGTTGCTTGTTTTATGGAAAAAAAAAATGAACAAAAAGAAAAACTTATTTTCTCTTATTAATCACCACCTTATCCACAGTATATTACTATACTGTCTTAAAAAAAGCTAGTGATTCAATACTGTTCACCTTTGCGTTCCTATGTGTGCTGCATGTGCAGTGCCAGTGAACAGCCACGTGTGTACGTGTGTTTTGTTAAACCTGTTCACAGGCCGCCGATGAATCGGCCACCCACGTGTTCTATAGTGTATTTGCAAGGTTGCGCTCGAGTTTCGCTATACGCAGTAATTGCGCCTAAATGTGGAATAAATCCCTTAACTTCGTCCGAAAGTTACGTATCAAGATGCGAAATAAATCCCGCACTTAATCCGTAAATCACGTACAAAGATGCGAAAATTTCCCGATATGGGCACGTGCGCGCGCACCTTGCATAATACACAATAGACGCTTTACGTTACTGCAAAAAGGCCCAGAACTTATCGCCACGTGGCGGAGTTTCTGGTCCTGCAGTAACTAACAATAAAAGTTATAGTTTTGCACAGAAGGGATCCTCTATGTACTATAATAAAACACAGGCCTTTGTCTCCACGTGTGCGAACTTTATCGCACGTGGCACATATACTGTAATGAACAAGCAACTCAAGACACCATACCCTGTTAAACTACTTGTGGCAGGCAGAAGTACAGTTTACTAAACACTTAAATATGCTTTAAAACACGTGGCTTAATGTTTCACTTATTGTACTTCGGGTTCAACGCTAGCACTTCTCGAACCCCGCACCGCCGCGGACCTGGCCTATCCAGCAATGGATAATAAATACTTCCACCCTTTTGCTGGTATAGGTCAAGCCGCGCGCCTGGTACTGAGCTCTAGAATGTGAAACGGACGGACGATGCCCCCAATTGTTAATGGCGATTAAATATGACCAAAGAAACAATAAGTGAAAAGCGCAGGTTACGTATTATGTCCGTAACCAGCGTACCCTTTATATCTAGCTACGTGCGAACAAAGTGTAGCGCAGCGTAGCGTACCTTTATAGTGTATTGTACACCAAAGAACCAATACTATATTAAGAGATCCTTTCGCAGTACTCTGACTCTAATCTGCGAATATACCTTTAAGGACAGTGTCCGTAATATACCTTATCGCTATGCGAATAAACAGACACAACCACAGTATAGAAGTAAGGAGATAGGAACTCCGTAAAAAGATGTATTTAAGTCCCTAACGGACAACAGGGGGTTACAGGAATAGAAAATACAGATATAACAAGTGATACAAAAGTCTAACAATGAGTATAATAAACAGGCTCTACTAGGGGAAGAAAATACAGATACAGGATACAATCAGCCAACAATACAATGAGAATAAGTACCGTGAATGCAACCGTTTACCGTCCCATCAAATATGCGCTGCGCAGTCCGGTCGGAGCTCGCTATCGTTCAGGGTTGAACTATAGCCCGGTCGAAGGTCAGGGAAAGGAAGATGTGCCGAAGTGACCAAGGCCGCCCTGGGTCACCTATCTTATAGGGTCAGAAGGGGGAGGTCAAAGGCCATTCCTATTGGTCGGGGGTCGTATGTCAGGTTCTCTGTGATTGGGGGTAAAATGATGCACCTGGTTTGAATAGGTGCAGGGGAGTGAACTTTTGGAGTTCTTTGTTTGTTGGTTTCGTCGTCAGGGGTTGTAAATAGCAGTAGAAACCGGTTACATCTGGATTCCTTTGTTATACCTTTTTCAACAGAAACTGTCCTGGGAATATGGATTATGTCCATAACTATCGGGCCGTGTGTATTGCAAAATATTCGCAATGACCGGAATACTGCGCATAAGAAACGGAACGGAACGGTACTAAACACTATACAGACAGATGTATGCAATGCTAACTAAGCTATGTGTGGCGTTCTAAACCTTTAACTATATTTTATTTAGTGTCAGTATGTTCTTATGAATTTATGTGTAATAGTATGGCTACTCTTCTGGTCCACTTTGTCACACAGACTCGGGTATGGAAACTTTATTTGCGCAACTCTGCGAACCAAAATGGCGGCCATACTATCGTAAAATGGCGTGTATGCAACTCGACTTTAACAGTGTATGCCCCCCAGTAATGGCGATTCCTGGTCCCGGGCCCACAGGGAAAGAAAGTCTTTCCTGCTAAGATCATGGGGGTTTGCCCCTGTTTCTATTTATCCATCATAACAGGAGACACTTTTTACCTTGTACCCTCAATACATCCCCATCTTCCTCTTTCTTATAACAGTACTTAGTGCATATTGTACTTTTTTGGGTGCATTAGTGACCTTAGGGAAGGCGTTCTTAAACTATGTTGCTCTAGGACGACATCACACAATAAACATTACAAGACCCCAGCAAGTTACTGCGCAATGGGTGTCACATGTGTGGTCAGCAGGCGGAGGCACAAAACAAGTGGAGGGATAAAAGTGAAGTGACTGCTAAGGCAATCACCTAATTTCTTACACAATTACTGAGACTTGCTCCTTTCAAAGTCCCGGCAAATGTTAAAGCTTATACCTGCTGTCAAGGCTTTGGGGGATGCCAAGGATGGAAGAGATGACGGGGACCCAGAGGATGGTAGGAAGATGCAGTGGGTGACAGGGAGAGGGAAAGGGGATTACAGTGGGAAAGGAGCCGGGGAGGGTGCCGGTAGCAGTTACAATATCGCTCATGTTGCTTGTCACTGCCACACACTTTACAATGTGCACCAGCGTCATGAGCGATATTGTCCAGATTGAGCTGCATGTTCAGCAGATGCCGGGGGAGTGCATCGTTAACGGAAGCCCCTTTCTGAACGATATTGATGCCAATATATTCTAGTGTGTATGGGCCTTAGGAGATCAGAGAAGTCATCAGCCTGATGGTCAGCAACATTGCGACCCCCATGTTTACTACCCCCTTTGGGGTCAGGACCCACAGTTTGAGAAACACTGCCATAGGGGTTACAAGCCTACTTCTTTTGGATGTGTTCTACTTATTTGTGTGTGCTATCCTATTACGGTATTTGGTCTTTATTTCCCTCTGTGTTGACACTAAGCACACACTTGTATTTTTTGATAACACAATTGTGCTATGTTTTTTTGTATATGTTTATACATGTAATGTATGTCATTTTACAATTTGGTATTGTTTCTGTTTTTGTCTAAATTAAAAATAAAAAAACGATTAACAATTAAAATATTATTTTTTTAGGTACTCTTAGAAGGGCGCCCACGATTTTGATTGTGGGCATCGTTAGTAAAAAATCGCGGCCATCGCGGGCATTGAATGCACTAAAAAATCGGGTGCGATGCGACCGACGCAATACCCGCGATTTCCCATAGGGAACAATGTTAAATGTCCCAATTGACCCGATTTTCCTGTTCAATGTCTCAATTGACCCGATTTTTCCATAGGAAACAATGTTAAATGGCCCACAGAGGCCAAATAGGCACCCTAAAGTGTGAAATGGCCCCACAATTGTTAACGCCACCCCATGATCAACGTGAACCCGAAGCGTGGCGAGCGCAGCGAGCCCGCGAGGGGCGGCGGTACGCGTCCTACGACCTTTTCATACCCCCACTATCCACGTCGGCGTGGAGTTGAGAATAGAAAGTGTGGCGAGCGCAGCGAGCCACCGAGCCCGAAGCGTGGCGAGCGCAGTGAGCCCCGCGAGGGGACGCGGACAGCTGTGAAGCCCGCGAGGGGACGTGTATACCTGTGAAGGTATCCGCTGCGCTCGCCACGCTTCGGGCTCGGTGGCTCGCTGCGCTCGCCACACTTTCTATTCTCAAGTCCACGCCGACGTGTATAGTTGGGGTATGAAAAGGTCGTAGGACGCGTACTGCCGCCCCTCGCGGGCTCGCTGCGCTCGCCACGCTTTGGGTTCACGTTGATCGTGGGGTGGCGTTAACAATTGTGGGGGCCATTTCACACTTCAGGGTGCCTATTTGGCCTCTGTGGCCCATTTAACATTGTTTCCTATGGAAAAATCGGGTCAATTGAGACATTGAACAGGAAAATCGGGTCAATTGGGACAATTAACATTGTTCCCTATGGGAAATCGCGGGCATCGCGTCGGTCGCATCGCACCCGATTTTTTTAGTGCATTCAATGCCCGCGATGGGTGCCCTTCTAGGTAAAGAGTACCTTTTTTTTATTTTAAATTATGCCATCCTGTTTTATACAGGAATATACATGGAAGAGACACGGCAGTATTTTTACATAGCCTGGGACAGACCTACAAGTAAGGAAGTAGCATAATGCAGTACACTGGCACCACAACATCAAATGATTTTTGCACCCGCACGCAAGGCTGCGAATGGATGTTTATGGTAAACATCCATTTGCATGAATGTGGGGAAATTGGCATGTGAGGGGGGCGTTCGTGTGTGCGCCGCTTAGAGAACCCGCAAAGCCGTGAATTTTGCAGCTTTACAGGTCAACCAGAATCAGGCCCTTTGTGTCTAGTTTCACTTTTGTTTTAAATAGAAACTAAAAATTGGGTATGTGTGATCCACCCTTCTCTTATATTACCTATAGACAAGCATAGAACATGTTTATCTCCACATAAATTGATAATAGCAGAAGGTGACCGATGAAGATTATGTTACCGCTCTGTAAAACAAGACCTTCTTCCCTCAGGCAATGGGAAGCAGGTGTTTACTTCAGCAGAAAAGAGAAATGCAAATGCTGTCATGTTTAGAATGATGCAGGTGGGGTGATTGTCGTGTTATTTGTACACTGCCATGACTGGGGAAATATGCTTGTAGCAAAGTAATCCAGGTGCTTTAAAGAGGACAACAACAACAAAATCCCTTGAAAGAAGCTATGTTCTACCTGTGGTGACAGTCTTCCTGCATAGTTAAAGGAAGATTGTATTGCAGCTATTAACCTCTTATATGTATAAAACTGTATAAAAATATTACACCATGTTGATATTGTGATGTTGGTGTAATGAATATTAGTGTATATTGGTACCTAGCTTATAGCCATACTTGTCTACTCTCCCTGAAGTTGTGAGAGGCGCACAATATTGCAGGGTTGCCTACCTGACCCTCTCCTTCAGGGAGAAAATGCTCTGTTCCTGGCCTTCCCTGGTAACGTATGATTGCCACCACCTGTGGTGAAACACCTTTCTTATCAATTACCTAGGTGATGGCAATCATACATTACCAGGGAAGTCCAGGAACAGAGCATTTTCTCCCTGAAGGAGAGGGTCAAAACTGTTCTGGGGAGGTAGGAAATGCTGCAAACTCTACCAGAGGGGCAATGGGTGGTGGGGGTGGTAGAAGTTGCTGTGGTCAGATTCAGGAGAAGGGGGTAGAAGCTGCTATCTGGGTCCAAAAAAGAGGAGGGGTGGTAGGGTAGTAGAGGAATAGGGAGTGATAAAAACTGTGCCGGGGGGGGGGGGGGGGGAGGTGGTGTGGCAGAAACTACTTTGTTCAGGGGAGAGGGGGTAGAAGCTGCTATCTGGGGAGGTGGGGGGGGGGGGGGGGTTTCTGGGTCCAGTGGAAAGATGAAGGAGGGGAACTGCTATATGTGCCATGGGAGAGAGAGGAGCTTCAAATATGATTGATAACAGCAAAATACTGGATGATAGCATGGGAATTTTAGCTCAAAGTGTGGCATGTGTTTTGCTGATGTTGCAGTGTGCATGAGCCATCTGACGAATCTGGTCAATAATATATACATAAGTAAAGTAGGAGCTTACATTTTAGATTGTCCATCCCATGCTCATACACGTGGAGACTGCTTAAAATAGCATGTAATATTTTAGCGCTTTAGCTGCACCCACGATCACGTTTGCAGCAGAATTAGCATCGGAATGACATTGGAATTGTGTTCTCTTATTAGTATAGTCATTTATTGTCAGATTGCTCCCTTTCTATGCCTATTCCACCTCCCAAATAATGAGTTGTAAGTGCCAGAGATTACAAGCCTGCATTGGTCCATAAGCATCCATTTCATTTGTGGGCAAACTCACACAGTGGATCTGATTCAGACCTAATTGCATGACCACAAATTCGCACAGCCAGTGCTAAGTTAAGGCACTGCCCTGATAGAGTGAAATCCCACCATACAAATGAATGTTTGATGTGGGAATGGATGTGCACGGCTACATATTTATTCACAGTCATGCGAATATGTCCAAAACCCAATAAACTCACGATCCAATAATTTTGACACTGGGCACATTATCGCATAAGCCGCATAGCCCTGGACTTACACAGCGGTGCAATGGAAAAAGGCATATCTGGTCTGAAGTTGATGTCACACACCTTCCCTTAAAACGCTCAGGCACGCCTACGTTTTCAGTGACACTCCCAGTGTTTTTTTCTTGCTCGCCTACTGTTTTCCTTGGCACTCCCATGAACCAGCTGGTTACCACCCCCAGATGCCTACTTCCTGTCAATCACCTTGCAGACAGCGTGCATATAGAAATAGTCTCAGGATGGCCTCACACCATGTGTACTACAGGCCATACGCATGCACAGTGTATGGATAATTGGCCGCTGTGTGAATTTGCAGCCATGCCATCAGGTTGTGCCCAATGTGTGCCAGGCCACATGGTATTATTTCAATGGAAACTGATCAACACAAAAAGTCAACATGCACAGGGTCAACCTTGAGAAGATTGCCTATGTAGGTGTATGTTGTATACCTTACAGAGTTTCTGGCTATATTTATTATAAGTGCAGGAAATAGTACCCTCTTCCGGCTGAAGTCCATGCATTCCACTGCGGTGGAACGCACGCCGCCTAATATTATCAATTAAGCTTTTTTTATTATGGATATACATAAATCATATGGTTGGTTTTATTTTGTATATGCAGTATATAGTATATGAATCATGTGTGTCTCATAGGTTTTAAAGATATACAAAGTGTGTTATTGACTTATGAACTGGACATTGAGGCCACTCCCATCAAAGGGAGGCCCAAATTAATTTCAGGTATAAAAGGAGTACCAGGCAGATGTGTATGTTACACCTTGAAAAGGCAAATACTGTTGAAACGCGTTGGTGGGTGTTTTATCTGTATGGAGGCTGTACCTGCAACTTTAGTGTAATCACTTGCGGTCAGTTGAAACTGGGCGCCCTTTTCCATTGCCTGCTTCAGTGTCCACTTATTGCCCATTTGTTGTATATGCTCCTTTTTATATATTTTTCACAATAAATACTCATTTTTTAATATCTGCTTGGTACTGAGTCTGGACCTTGTTGCTAAAGAAACCATTATGGGAGGATACACTGCGAGGTTGTAAGCATTCAAGTGAGCATGGGCGTAACTAGCAGAATCTAGAATGGGGCCCCCCACATTGGCAATCAGTGGTGAAAAAAAATGACACACACACATGGGACTCATATGATTAAAATGGACAGAAGTAACTAGACCAGGATAGAGGTGACAAGGAAAAAGACAACACAGAAGTGACAAAACCAGGACAGAGGTGACAGGGACATGACAGAACAGGGGGGAAGGAGAGATGGGTGACAAGGACAGAACAGAGGTGACAAGGACAGGGGCGGACATGACAGTTGGGAACAAGAAAGAGGGGAGAGTAGGAAAGAGGTGAAACTGTCAAGACAGATGTGACAGGGTCAGGATAGAGCTGTCAGGAAGAAAGTAAGTAGAAAATGTAAGTAATAAGCGCTCAAGTTATGGTATATGTCAGTCCTATGTGTATCTCTACCCAGAGGTAGAGCTGAGATCTAAAGGGAGCTGCAATCTATCGGGTGGGTCCTGGTCACCCTGATAATTACAATATGGAAAAGGAGATGGATAGATTGCGCTCACCTGTGGTGTAATACAGTAATGAAGTAAAATGAGAATGTGTGGAGATTTGTAGATAGGAGTGAGTAAGTAAATAAATAAAGATGCAGAAGACTGTAATGTAAAAATGAAAAGGGAATTTATTAAAGTTAAAGTTAAATTTATGTAGAGAAATGTACGGAGTCCTGATATCTGCAGGAATAGGCCAGCGGGGTATCACTCCACAGGCCTTGTCCGAAGTATAAGTTTGACCTATGTAGGTACCTTTAATCCATAGGTCCCTTATAGGAACCTATGTGCCTTAGTGGGTGACCGCAGCGGTCTGTAAGGGCAAAGGGGATGTTGGAATGCACTTAGCAAAAGTTCAGTGTGCAGATGAGCCCCGTGGAGCTCAGTAATGAATAGATAAAAGTCACGTAAGGAAAGTGCTTTGACAAGTGTCCATGGGGTGTAACGCCGGCGTGGAGGGCAGTGAGCGGCGTCCCGCTGTGCGCTCTTACCAGATCGTCGTTGGAGGTATAGGCCGCCTTGCTGTGGATGGTAATCTGTTGGGCGCGGGTGAGTGCACAGCCGTGCAGGTACACCCGGCTCCACGGTCGCAGTCTGGCGTTGCTTCCTGGTTCCGTTCTCGCGAGATTGCGGTAACCTAGGCAGCGCTTGCAGCGTACTGTGTGCTCGTACTCCCGGCTGGGAGGAGACAGTCACAGGGGGCGGATGATGATGGATTCGCTAGATTGTAGAATGAATGAGAAGAGATGTCCCAACGCGTTTCAGCCACTAGGGCCTTTGTCAAGGATAGGTGGTGTCATTCGGATGCAGTATATATAGGGGGGTAATTGGCTGATCGTTAATGGTAATTGCAGTAATTGAGAGCTTTCATTTAGATTAGGAAGAAAGTAAGGACAGAGATGACAGGACCAGGACAGAGTGAACAGGGGTGGCAGGGACATGACAGTGGGGACAGAGGGCGGGGCGGCGGTACGAATAGAAAGTGTGGTGAGCGCAGCGAGCCACCGAGCCCGAAGCGTGGCGAGCGCAGCAAGCCCCGCGAGGGGACGCGGATACCTGTGAAGCCCGCGAAGGGACGCGGATACTCGGGGCTCACTGCACTCTCCACGCTTCGGGCTCGGTGGCTAGCTGCGCTCGTCACACTTTCTATTCTCAACTACACGCCGACGTGGATAGTGGGGGTATGAAAAGGTCGGAGGACGCGTACCGC